>NC_057794.1:300740597-300770724 GCF_018294505.1 Triticum aestivum
CGTCTACTATTCATCTAGCCCTCCACACCACGGGGTCCTGTTCATCCAGAGGCAACACCACCGCTCACTGTTCATCCAACCCCCCCCCCACGCGCGCAACGCTTAGTGTTCATCCAATCGATCGGCTTCACTTAGCAGCAGTAGCGAAGGAATCGCTCGATCGGGTTCAGTTAACAGCCATCGATCGAACGCTTGGGTTCAGTAACACATAGCCTGCAGTGCAATCGCTCGGGTTCAGTTAGAGCCCAACGCCTCGCTCGGGTTCAGTTAGAGCCAACGCCTAGCACACACGCGCGTACGTGTACGAGAGAAACGCGCATCGCTCGGCCCCCGACCTCCCACCGTAACCGGGAACTCCCCGAAATTTTCCTCCCCCTCGCTTTTACCATGGTTTTTTCTGTCATGGACGGCCCAAAGAATGTCATGCACCTGCGTCTCCGGCCCGCCGAGGACGAAAAGCCCATTTTCTGTCATGATTTTTTTGTCAAAGAAGTAGAAGTAGGAGCCCACCACATCTATGATGATACCAGGTTTTTTCACACTTATCGTCATAGCAGTGTCATATGTATGATAGAAAAAAAATTGTTCGGCCCAAAATGTCACGGATGTGTCTTTTTTTGTAGTGTGGTTTGTGCCCACCTCGGGTGCCCCCCGGACCGCCTCTTTGCTCTATAAATACCCCAATATTTCCAGCACCCTAGGGGGTCGACGAAATATTCATCCAGTCATTGTAGAGTCCAGAACCACCAGATCCAATCTAGACACCATCTTGGATGGGGTTCACCACCTCCATTGGTGCCTCTCCAATGATGCGTGAGTAGTTCTTTGTAGACCTTCGGGTCCGTAGTTAGTGTCAGCGTTTTGGGAACGGGGGTCCCCAGACTTGCCTGCCTGCGGCCCACAGCGTGGCTCCACCAATGGCCCTGTACGACCCATCTTCACCAGCAAACACTCAAGACCCTCGCAAGGGGCCGAGCCTCGCGAGGGGGATGACGCAAGACCTCCTCAGGGGCTGCCTCACCAGGCTGGCTCGCAAGAGGGGGAGAGATCAAGGCAAGGGACACCTCGCGAGGTTCCTGTGACGCAAACCATGACGACTGGAGCCAGGCGGGCGCCAGCGAGCGCAGTGTCCTCGTTTCCTCTTTGGTGCTAAAGAGGCAAGCATAGGCGAGGAGTCCCGAGGCATCAGGCAAAGGTTTCCATATTGATGCAACAAGACCAAGACCAGCAGGACATCAGGACGGAGGTCATGGTGGAGCCCAAGACGGCATCACCACTAGAGCCTTTGGCAGGTGAAGACTACTTTTGTCAGGATAGCTTGTACTAGTTGTCTCCCTTCGAATTTTGCCCTTGTGGGATCCCTTCTCGCTCAATATTTGGGAAGAGGACTAGGGCCTCTATAAATAGGACTAGCCACCACCATAGCAAGGGACATCTCATCACAAATCATCCCCAACCACTCAAGTTCACCAAGCACAAGAACACCTCTCCTTAGGAGGCTGTTCTTCCCTTGTAAATGTTCATCCTGAGCCCAAGAGGCAATCCACCACACCACACTGGAGTAGGGTATTACACCACAACGGTGGCCCGAACCAGTATAAATCTTGTGTCTCCCATTCTTTGGGTTCGTCAAGCTTGGCTGTGAGATCATACAGAGTGTGAGCTAGAGGGGGAGAGATCTTTGTGCGCACCCCAATATACGAACCTCAAGGGTTTTGCCGGAACCCGAAATCCGACATTTGGCGCGCCAGGTAGGGGTGCACTTAAGATTTCCTCTTTGTTGATCCGCGCTTCGCCACTCCACCAAGCTCATGGCCGATGCACGACGGGCCCGCGCTGAGCGCCGGGTTGTCCTCGCCATCCATGTCGCTCAGACAGCCCCTATCGGCAGGCCTCCCCGTCATTCTCCATTGCCTGCTGCCAACGCCGCCACTAGCCTGGCGGCAAACAAGCAGCAAGCCTCTTCACTGCACCCCCTCCGTGCACCGTGACGGCCGCACCGCCACCCCGTCGCTGACTAAGGCCGGCTCCTCGTCTCACGCTCGCCGCGCATCCACAGACGCGCAAGCCGCGCTGCTCATGGCACACGAGCTCCTGCGCTACCACCCGGTCGGCGACCTCTACGAGGACTGGTTGGACCGCATTGCCGAGCTCATCAACGCCACGGGGGGCTCTCCTGCACCATCCCTCTCGCTGCCTCGCCTGCCCCCGGCTGCTGGTGATGTGGCTCACGGAGTGCCTCCGCCCCCTCCGCACCAAGATGGCGCCCTCACGCCGAGGCGTGCGGCTCATGGAGCACCCCCGCCTCCTTCGTGTTAGGACGGCGTCCTCGCTCAAAGGTGTGCGGTCTCGTGGCGTGATCCACCGTGCTATGTGCCCACGCACGAGGAAAGAAGCTGCCAAGAGGTTCCCCGTCCGCAAGAAAACGCTCCACCGCTCCCAGCACCGCCACGTCAGGATAGCTTGCTGCGGCAGGGCCATGCGCCACTTGCAGTGGCGGCACAGGGACACCAAGATCAAGCTTCTCCTGCATGACGGGCCCCGGTGGCCATGGCAGGCTGTCGCGCCTTGACTCCCGAGCTGCGTAGCGTCGTCTGGCCAGGCAAGTTCAATCTAGATCTGCCTCCTCGCTATGATGGCACCCCTGAACCTGTGGAGTTCTTGCAGCTCTACGAGCTGAGCATCGAGGCGGCCAACGGCGACGAAAAGGTCATGGTGAACTGGTTTCCCATGGCTCTCAAGGACGGTGCTTGTCGGTGTCAAAACCGACAGATCTCGGGTAGGGGGTCCCGGACTGTGCGTCTAAGATCGATGGTAACAAGAGACGAGGGACACGATGTTTACCCAGGTTCGGGCCCTCTCTATGGAGGTAATACCCTACATCCTGCTTGATTGATCTTGATGAATATGAGTGTTACAAGAGTTGATCTACCACGAGATCGTAATGGCTAGACCCTAAAAGCCTAGCCTGTATGACTAAGGTAATGAATATATCCTTTCCGGACTAACCCCTCCGGTTTATATAGACACCAGGGGGATCTAGGGTTTACATAGAGTCGGTTACATAAGAAGGAATCTTCATAATCGGTGGTCAACCTTGCCTTCCATGCCAAGGAGAGTCCAACCCGGACACAGGTACAGTCTTCGGCCTTCATGTCTTCACAGCCCATCAGTCCGGCCCATGGATAACATGCCGGACGCCCGAAGACCCCTTAGTCCAGGACTCCCTCAGCACTCGCTCATGGCTCCTGAACCTGCCCCAGGCTCGATCTCCTCCTGGGATGAGATTCCCGAACACTTCGTCGCCAACTTCCAGGGCACTCGCGACCGCCCCCCCGGCCGCGGGTGACCTGCGCCGCATCAAGCAACAGCCGGGAGAGACCCTGCAAAAGTACATCCAGCGCTTCAACAGTGTGCGTCTCAAGATCCCCAAGGTGACAGACGAGGCCATAATCTCTGTGTTTTCCAACAATGTCCGCGACATCAAGATGAAGGAGGAGCTCACCATCCATGAGGAGCTGTCACGACTTTGGAGATGTTCAACATAGCAACCAAGTGTGCAAGAGCTGAGGAGAGGCGTCTCTCCCTCCTCGAGCTCCCCGCTGCGGATCCAGAGGAGAAGAAGGCCAAGGTCAAGGACGTGAAGCACAAAGGGGTGGCCGTTCTCGTGGCAGAACCGGACACCAAGCACAACCGAGATTTTCCCGAGTCGTCCAAGGGCAGCCGTACGTTCTGCGCCTTCCACAATGTGGGCACCCACAACACCAACGATTTTCAAGAGCTCAAGGCCATTCGAGATGGACGCTTCGGTCACCTCCTTCGAGTGCAACGGCCGGGGCTACGGCCGAGAAAGTGGACGATGTGGAGGACGTTGGGACGACCAGGGGCCCCGCCAGGAGTGGCGCGACCAGTCATGGTAGTCACCCACCATGGCTACAACATCCTCAAGATGTCGGGAAGTGGCGGAATCATTATAGTCCCCCGCGAAGAAAGAGACACGGTGTGCTCCCTCGAGCGCGCCTTCCAAGCGGCATCAATTGAAGACCCTGACAGTGCGATTGTGTAGTACCCTCCTAGGGCCAACCCCAAGAAGAAGAAGCAGCTACTCCGCACTGGGCCTCAGGACAGCGGCGCCTCTAGCGGCGCCACCTCAGGATCGGCGCCCGCGCCTGGGACGCCTCCCTCCCACGCATAGGGAGGCATGCCCGGCGCCCTCCTCGGGCAGGACACAGGGGCTCTCTTCTGGAGGGCCTCGGACCTGGCCAACGTCATGAGGGAGGCGCTTGAGCACCATCTGGAGGCGTGCTTTGCGGCACGTTTCCTCAGGAGGACACCGGGCGAGGAGCGCCCGGCGCTCAAGAATTCATCACCAAGGCATCTCAGGAGCTTCAGGAAGCAAGAGTAATACGCAGGGACCGCCACCCACCTGGCGCTGCTCCCCGCCCAGCCGAGTGTGGTGAGCTGCGCGTCTGCATCGACATCCCAGGGCTCAACAGGGCCGCATCTCAGAAGCGCTTCTGGCCTTCGCATGCTAGCCGGTGTGAAGGTTCATGTCACAGCTATGTTCGCATGCCGTTCAGCCTGCCGAGCATGGCTGCCGCCTCCTAGCGCAATCTGCGGAGCATGCTGGCAGGTCAGGAGGCCAGGCATCACATAGTCCTGGCGGAGATGGAGACGGTCCTCAGGAGGCTACCTAAGCCTCCAGAGCCACCCGAAGCTCTGGGTCTCGACGGCTCTTGAGGAGCGACTTCTTCGCTACGTGTCTTCAGCTACCCCAACACTCCTTCGACAACCAAACTAGGTGACATTTTCCCAAGTTCATTCAGCTGGGAGCACCCCCTGGGCTACATCATTCCCAGGCCGCGTGGGTCCGTCCCCGCGGCAAGTATCCACTTGCATCTTGAGTTCACTCTGCTGGGGGCGCCCCTCGGGCTGCATCATCCCCAGGCCGCTCGGGTCCGACCTAGTGGCATGTATCGTTCTCGCATTTATCTAAGCCAGTTTGCATCTCATGCATAATCTATCTATGGTCATCACTGCCTATTTGATCATCGCCCGCCACGGGAACCTCTCATGCCGGCACGACGCTTGTGCTCGGATCCGTCCCTGCAGCACTAACAAATCTGAGCGGTCGAGCTCTGTCTCGCGGCACGCCCGCGCACGTCACCTCACCAGGCCCTCAGTGCCTTCACCTCCTTGCGAACCAACCAGTGTCGGACCGATGATCACCATGGCTATTTGTGCCCTTCCTCGCGCTAACTTGCAGGGACCTCCTGAGGACTACAGCGGGTGGTACCGCGGGCTCTCTCTCTTCTCCCATGCAATTCGCTTGCGCGTTAAAAGGGGGGCTCCTGAGCATCGCAACTCAGGAGCTCGTACTGGCTCTCCAGCCCTCACCCACTGACCTTGACCACGGCATCGCGACCTGGCATACAAGTGGCGGCTGAGCTTGCTCGAGGGCCGGGACCTGAGGACGCAGAGCACACAAAAGAGTATGAAGAAGAGGGAAAGGCTCGCACATGCCTAACCTAACTACCCAACAGTGGTTGACGCACAAGTCTGGCACAACACGAGGAACCAGCCCCGGAATACCAAGATAAGTCTTGCGCCTGGACCGACCTAGCGCTACGGCATAAGATCCTCGCCTTTCGCTGCAATGCTGCGGCAACGTTGCCTCCCTTTTGTCACACCCTAGCTAGTCATGCATTAGAGTGTTGCATCATGTTTACTCATTCATCAGAAACTTGAAATGGGGATGACAGAACCCCCAGTCCCCTCTGAACCCAACTAGGGTTTACTAAAATAATTTTCAATGAACCTGAAATGCCCTTCTAAAATGCCCATCATTTTTGCCTTGGTTCAGAACCTCTGCCAAAAGTGGTGCACATTTTTCTAGGCCATCCTAGGGTTTTTGAATTAAATCATAGATATTTGAATTTGGGCATTTAAAATAATATAAAATATTTAAATGCTCAAATATCTCCAAACTAAAATGTTTCATGTTGGAAATAATCCAACTATGGACCAGGAGTAGTTTGGTGATTTTTGGAGTTGCCTAGGTATTTTATTTAACTCAACAAAGTTGCAGGTACATTAAATAAAAACAGAAAACAGAAAATAAAAAAAGGGAGTAGACTTACCTGGACCTACCTGCCCAGCCCAGCCGGCCCAGCACTGTGCTGGCCCATGCCAGCCAGCTGCTTCCCCTTGCCAGAGCAGGCAGGGAGGTGAGCATGGCGCGCCCGAGCTCGCCACGCACCACCCAGCCTCTCTGCATCGCCCTGGTCGCCGTTGCGCCGCGTGGATCGTCTTCTGGTCGTCGCCCCGACCTCGCCGACACCCCATTCACTCTCCCCCGGCTCTCCCTCGCTCTCTCTCCCGCCGACCGAACACCACCGTCGCTGCCGTTCGCCATAGCCACCATCTCCGGCCACCCCTCGCTCCTCTGACCAGCTCAGGAGCTCCGCCTCGACTCCCTCTTCCTCCCCACCGCTCCACGGGTCCCCGGAAGCCCTGCATCGCCGCTACGTCGCCGTTCCCCTCTTCGGACTCCGACCACCGTCGCCGTCAAATTCGTCGTCTCCGGCGCGTCCCCGAGCCCGCTTCGACGCCCACTGCAACCGCGGTGAGCCCCCGGAGCGTTTCCCCCTTCTTCCCTGGTCTCCCCCGACCTCTAGGCCCTAGCCCCACCTCGACCGAGAGCTCCACGCCGCCGGCGATGTCGCCGTCGTGGCCACGGTCGCCGTAGCGCCCAACCGAGCACACCATCGTGCTCCACACATCACCAGGAGCACGTAGAACGCACCAACGCCTCCCCAAACCCCCTGCAACACTGATCCCGACCGCACCCGAACTCCGGCCGCCGCTGCCGAGCTCGCCGCCGTCGACTTCGGCCACCCCGACCCCAACGGGCTCCGCCAAGAGATGCGGGTTGTCCTCAGCTCCACTCCGGTGGCCTCCGCGGTCCATTTGGTGGTCGAAACGACCAAAACCACTCTCGCCGCCGCGCTGATGGTCGCCGCCGGCCAGAACTCCGGCGGGCTGACGTGGCCTAGTTAATTAGTCACTAACCCCCCCACCTACTGACGCTGACAAGTGGGCCCCAGGGCCTAGTCAAAGCTAACCAGCCCGGGTCAACGCGGGATTAGCCCCTGTGTCACTGACGTGTGGACCCCACACGTCAGGTTTGACCCGAGCCAGCCCTGTTGACCTGCTGATGCCACTGTGACGTCAGGCTGACGCAGTAATTGAATTTCTGGATTTAAATTAAATCAGGAAATTCCAGAATATTATTTAAACTTCAAAAATTCATAACTTTTATTCTGTAACTCCAAATTGGACAAATTATATATGAAAAATGATCAGAAAAATCCAATCTATCCATCTGTACTATTTTCATGCATGATCAAACAAGTTAAATTGATGTTTTAAGCAGAACAAGAAAAGGCACTTTAAAAGGCCATATTTGAATTTGAAATTTGAATCCTTGATTCAAACTTGTTCAAACACTTCTGGTTTTAGTTGCATTAGCCCAACACACTCATATTGCCATGTTTCATGCATGCATCATATTGTTGCACATTGTTTGGTGATGCTTGTGTATCGATGTCCTTTGCGACAGGATCTGTCCCCGAGGAGTACCGTGATTACCCTAACGAAGAACCGTATCCGTGCATCGAACCATCAGGCAAGCAACCAACCATTTGATCATATCGATACAGTCCCATGTTCTCGCTCCTGCTCTCTTTTACTGCATTAAGACAACGCGATTCAAACTGCTGTGTGCTACGGTAGTTGAACCCATTTCCTCTGCATGACCTGTCATTGCCACAGTAACTAGATGAAACCCACTAGCATGTGTAGGAGTTGATTGAGCCATATGTATGTGTTGTTCCTACCTTGCTATGCCTGCTATGCTTAGAGTCGTGTCAGGTCTGGTTCATCTGGGTGATGGGCTAGAGTGAAATGATTATGTCAGTAATAAGAGTGGTGTGGTGAACACGATTTGGTAAAGGTATCGATGAGAGGCCATGTAGGAGTACATGGTGGGTTGTTTCATTGAAGCCGACCTTAAGCACTGAGATCTGTATGTGTGATTTAAGAATCAGCTACTACCATGCATTGGGCCCGAAACCAATGGACCCTCTCAACTTCTTATTCACCCTAGTTCTCCGTCCAGGAGTTGCAAGTAGTTTCTGGTGTTTGTAGCCTACTGGAGGCCGTGGACAGCGCTGACCGTAGGGGTGGGCTGTGATGCGGTAGGTACGTGGCACGGTGTACCGAATACCCGTTAGGTATCTCGGGAACCCTGTTCACATCGTTCGGGGCCGTATGGGAAACCTCGGCCGGACTCCCTGCGGATGGAACCTGAATAGGCGATAAACCTGGACTGGAAGCTTAGGTGATTAGGTAGGTCGTGGCCGACACCCACGTTGGGCTTCCGCTTGAAGGTTGCCGAGTACATGTCGTGTAAACGACGGTAAGTGGTGAGAGCGTGTATGAAGAAGTACCCCCTGCAGGGTTAACAGGATCTATTCGAATAGCCGCGTCCGCGGTAAAGGACTACTTGGTTGCCTATACAGTTCATAGACAAGTAAATGGAAACTGTTAAAAGCCTCAAGATAAGTGTGAGTGCCGAGGATGGCTCTTCCGTAGGAAGACGGAGGTGGATCCTCGGTAGTGTATTGAAGTGGTGAGTAGTGGACTCGTGTGCGCAAAACAATTTCAACTTGGAGTATCGTAGGATAGCCTAGCCAAGAGTCAAAGCTGGCTTGCTGCAATAACTCCACCAACCCTTCTTGATACTATGCATGTATATAGGATCTGATGTAAGTCTTGCTGAGTACCTTTGTACTCATGTTGCTATAATCTACATTTTTACAGAAGACGCTGCAACCCCTTCTGATGGGTTCTATGTAGACGTTGACATCAACGAGTAGGCTAAAGACCCAGGTGGTGACCCTGAGCTTGTGAAGGACCACGTAGTATAGCTAGGCTTTCCAAGCCTCTTTTATTTTACTAGTTGTCTGTACTCAGACAAGTTACTTCCGCTGCTGGTTTGTATGACTGTATGACTTGTATGTTGGGTCGTGAGACCCGTACCTTTGTGTATGATATGTATGGCTCCCTGAGCCTTAAATAAAGTGCTTGTGTCGTAGAGTCATGTTGTGATGCTTCGTTGTATTTGCACATATCGAGCATATTGTGTGTATGATTGAAATGCTTGGTATGTGTGGGATCTGACTATCTAGTTGTTTATCTTTAGTAGCCTCTCTTACCGGGAAATGTCTCCTAGTGTTACCGCTGAGCCATGGTAGCTTGCTACTGCTCTGGAACACTTAGGCTGGCCGGCATGTGTCCTTCTTCGTTCCTGTGTCTGTCCCTTCGGGGAAATGTCACGCTTTGAGTACCGGAGTCCTGTTAGCCCGCTACAGCCCGGTTTACCGGAGTCCTACTAGCCCAGTGCTACAGCCCGGACCCACTTGCTGATGACCGACACGTTCGAAGCTGGGTCATGGATGCCTGTCCCTGTAAGTCTGTGCCACTTTGGGTTTACGACTAGTCATGTCAGCCCGGGCTCTTTATCATATGGATGCTAGCGACACTATCATATACGTGAGCCAAAAGGCGCAAACGGTCCCGGGCAAAGGTAAGGCGACACCCGTGGGAATACCGTGCGTGAGGCCGCAAAGTGATATGAAGTGTTACCGGCTAGATCGATGTGACATCGAGTCGGGGTCCTGACAGCATTGGCATCAGAGCCGGACTGCCTGTAGGTTCTCCAAGCCAAACTGGTCGATGTTGAGTCTAGAAATTCTTTAGTTATATGTAGGGGAATTGTTTGTGGGATGGAACGTAAGGCTCTTTTTACTCCTCTATCTTATGACATTCTGATCTGAGTCAGTCCATTCTTCCATCGGGGGTTAAGGAATTAGGATCTGTTCTCTCTATCAGGATCACGTGTTACTAATCAGTAGTACCTTATAAGTTTGATGGATACAAGCCTAGTTCAGTTCGACTACCACATTATGTTGCCAACATGGTTTCAGAACTTTGATATGATGATGTTGAGTGTGTACGAAATCCTTGGTCAAATGTCTCAATATCCTTTTTGAGCATTTACAGCTGTTATGCTGCCGAAATTTTGCTAGAAATTCTAATGCCTTTGCATTATGATCATGTTTTCAGATGGCCACTTGCGACCTCAATCAAGTGGTTCGCCTGACTCGATGCCTAGATGTACCCGGCCATACTGCTAAGTTGGTCAGGGTAATGACTGAGGCTGGATACCGCTGGTATCCTGAGTACACGGTCGAAGAGCAATTCCGAGATTTCAATCAAAGCCAGTATCTCTGCACTGTCAGGATATTTCCATCTTATCCCGGATCCACCGAGCCTCTTCACTGCTCCTATGGACTCGGGGTTACTATTGAGATGGTTGTGCAGGATGCCGCCTACTCCATGATGACCATTATGCGAGTCAGATCTGGTTTATTTCGGGACTCTGATTTCCGATATATGCCAGGATCACTTCCGGGAGCACAAGGATATCTCCAAGCTATTTATGCTGACTCCACTCAGGAGGATTCACGAACTCGCACCACTGCTGAGATGCTCGAGGATAAGGACCGTGAAAATCGGGCCTTAAGGTTAGAGCTCTTCAATACCCGTGCTGACCACTGTGCCACTTTGACTCGGTTCGCACCGGCGGTGCAAGCTGGATTCTCAGATATGCGCGATCTCTATCCTGTGAGATCTGCTCTGCCAGACGTGATGGTTTGGCGTGATGTAGGAGGCATCACCCCACCTCGCGGTCCCCGCAGGCCACCGTTTGTTGGTCCAAGGCCTCATCCTAGCCCTTATGGTCCACAAGCTCCGCGAGATCGTCTGTTTCCGGATGAACATGTTGAGCTTCCAGGCTATGGAGGTGACTTCTACGAGGACTACTATGGATCGGTCTGAGTTAGTGGTAGTACCACTAGTCGCACTAGCTGTGTCGTCTATCGTCCCGCGTGACTCGTGGGATATGTTCTAGATTGTACTCTTTCCGGAGGTGTAGAAAAATAATGTATAGGAGCTTGGAATGCCTCCGATGAGATGTAATCCTTTTCTCACCGTAATAGTACTTTGTTTGGTCTTGTACTAAACCTTGTATGGTGTGTATGACGATGGAATAAAGAAGCAGTTTCTGTATCTACCATGTCATACGGATGATCATCTTGCATTCCGAGTTATTCCTTACCTTATGTATCCTATGTCGGAATTTTATCATTCTGACTAAATCATTGTCTTGTTTACCTAGGATGGTCAACACGCGCGCCAACCCTGCTTCCCAAGAGCAGGCCGAAGGCAGTGAAGCCAGGAATGAAAATCTGCCTCATCCTCCTTCACTAGCCGAGGTGATGATGGAAGCTGAGAGAAACAAGCGGGAGACAAACCGTTTGTTGGAGCGTATTGAACAGAATACAGCACACCATCAGAGGGCTAACGTGGTGTCACTCAGCGATTTTATCAAATTGCATCCACCCACGTTCCACCACTCCGTCGAGCCTCTCGACGCTGACGACTGGCTTCGCAGTATCTCTCATAAACTGCGTTCCGCGCTGGTAGCGGAGGCTGACAAGGTCACCTTTGCTGCGTATCATCTTGAAGGCCCCGCCAGTCTATGGTGGGAGAATTATGGAGCTATGCGCCCAGCGGGCCATGTCACAACTTGGGCTGAATTCAGCGAGGCTTTCCGTGAACATCACATTCCGGAGGGTCTCATGGACCGTAAACGTGAAGAATTTTGCAGTTTCACCCAAGGCCGACTTTCTGTGGATGCTTATAGCAGAGAGTTTGGTAATCTCGCCCGATATGCAACTGAGGAAGTGTCTACGGACGCCAAGAAGCAAGCAAGGTTCCGTAAGGGCCTTAGTCCTGAGCTTCGCCGCGACCTCCGTCTGCATGAGTGCACATCTTTTTCGAAACTTGTCAACAAAGCCATCAGTGCTGAAACTGGTCAGACTGACTATGACGCAACACGCAAGCATGGACGTGACACGGGTTCCTCATCCGGTGCTGGTCCTCAGAAGCGCCGCGTGTGGGTACCCAACACCGCCCTGCCACCCAGGTTCACACCGAGGCCATCCTTCCAGGCGCCTCGCCCGGTACAACAGTCTGCTCCAGCCAAGCCCTATGGGGGTCCAACCAATAATGCTCCTCCACGTACCAGTTCCGTGACTTGTTTCAAATGTGGGGAATCTGGACATTATATGCGTGAGTGTCCCCAGACCAACCCCAATCAATCTGCTAAAGTTGTTGGCCGTGGCAAGCCGACAGGAAAAGTGTTTCATGCTAAACCGGTCACCGCTTCACGTGGCCATGTCAATTGTATCTCTGCCGAAGAAGCTCAAGAAGATCCCAACGTCGTTCTCGGTACGCTTCTTGTTAATTGCCACCCGGCATCTGTTCTTTTCGATACAGGAGCCTCTCATTCTTTTATATCTGAAAATTATGCTCGTTTGCATAACGTTGCATTCTGTGACTTGCCATCCTCCATGGTAATTCAAACTCCGGGATCCAAATGGCAAACTTCTAGAGTAAGCCATGGAAATGAAATCCAAGTCGATAGACTTGTTTTCCTCGCATCTTTGATAGCCCTTAAATCTTCAGATATAAATATCATTTTGGGTATGGACTGGATGTCCGCTCATCAAGCCAAAATTGATTGCTTCTCTAGGACCGTTCAACTCACCCATCCTTCGGGGAAGATAGTCAATGTCTTGACCCGAATAGCCAAGCGACAATTATATTCTCTTAACGCCAGCCCCTTGCCAGACCTTGAGGACGTTCCGGTAGTCCGTGACTTTCCAGATGTCTTCCCAGAGGAATTGCCAGGTGTTCCACCTGACAGGGATGTCGAGTTCGTAATCGACCTCATCCCCGGAACCGTTCCGATTGCTAGAAGACCCTATAAGATGGCACCCCTAGAACTAGCCGAGCTTAAGAAACAACTCGATGAATCCTTGAAAAAGGGTTTCATCCGCCCTAGTTCATCTCCGTGGGCTTGCCCCGTTCTATTCGTTAAGAAGAAGGATGGTACGGACCGGATGGTTGTAGATTATCGACCTGTCAACCTGGTCACAATCAAGAACAAATATCCACTTCCCAGGATCAACGATCTGTATGATCAGCTCGCTGGATCCTCAGTCTTCTCCAAGATGGATTTGAGGTTGGGCTACCATCAAATCAAAATCAGAAACGGGGCATTCCTAAAACGGCCTTTGTTACTCGCTATGGCCAATACGAGTACACCGTCATGTCCTTCGGTTTAACCAACGCTCCAGCCACTTTTTCTCGGTTAATGAACTCAATCTTCATGGAGTATTTGGATAAATTCGTCGTAGTTTATCTCGATGATATACTCATCTACTCCAAGAACGAGGAAGAACATGCCGAACATCTAAGGCTAGTGTTGAAGAAACTTCGAGAGCATCGCCTTTATGCCAAATTCTCTAAATGTGAATTCTGGTTGTCAGAAGTGACCTACCTGGGTCATGTAATATCTGGTAATGGTATTGCTGTTAACCCTGAGCGAGTTCAAGCCGTCCTTGATTGGACTCCACCCGAATCGGTCAAGCAAGTTCGGAGTTTTCTAGGCTTAGCGAGCTATTGTCGTCGCTTTGTCGAGAATTTCTCCAAGGTTGCTAAACCTCTAAACGAACTCCTCAAGAAAGATAAGAAGTTCGAATGGACTCCACAATGTGAGCACAGCTTTCAGGAACTGAAAAGACGCCTGACCTCTGCTCCCGTGCTGGTACCGCCAGACTTCTCCAAGGACTTTGTTATCTACTGCGACGCCTCGCGACAAGGACTAGGTTGCATTCTCATGCAAGATCGACACGTAATTGCTTACGCTTCACGGCAATTGCACCCACATGAGGAGAATTATCCTACTCATGATCTAGAGCTTGCAGCCGTAGTCTATGCACTTAAGACCTGGCGACATTACCTCCTCGGTAATCGTTGCGAAATATTCACTGATCACCAAAGCCTGAAGTACATTTTCACCCAACCGGATTTGAATCTCAGACAGAGACGTTGGGTTGAATTGATCACAGACTTCGACTTAGGGATAACCTATACCCCAGGGAAAGCCAACGTCATGGCTGATGCGCTAAGTCGTAAATCTTATTGTAACAACCTGATGTTACAACAAAGTCAACCGCTTCTCCATGAGGAATTTCGAAAGCTTAACCTTCACATTGTTCCTCAAGGTTTTCTCTCCACCTTGGTGGCAAAACCTACCCTTACGGATCAAATTATCAAAGCACAGAAGGTAGATCCGGGAATCTCCCGCATCAAGAGGAACATTCAGAAAGGAATTGCGAATTGCTTCTCCGTTAATGATCAAGGAGTCGTATACTTCGGGGATCGACTAGTGGTTCCCAAGGTGCGCAACCTGAGGCGATTGATCCTTAAGGAAGCTCATGAATCTCCTCTCACCATTCATCCCGGTAGCACAAAAATGTATCAGGACCTACGCCAGAGGTTCTGGTGGACTAGGATGAAGAGAGAAATCGCTCAGTATATTGCTAATTGCGACGTCTGTCGTCGTGTAAAAGCAGAGCATCAACGGCCTGCTGGCACCCTTCAACCATTAGCTATTCCTGAATGGAAATGGGATAAAATTGGTATGGATTTCATTACCGGTTTTCCCAGGACCAAAAGAGGGAATAATGCTATTTTCGTCGTGGTCGATCGTCTTTCCAAAGTAGCTCATTTCTTACCTGTTCGTGAGAGTATAACCGCTAGCCAGCTGGCAGACTTATACATCTCCCGGATAGTGTCCCTCCATGGTGTTCCTTTGGAAATCAATTCGGATCGAGGAAGTCTTTTCACCTCTCGATTTTGGGAAAGTTTCCAAAATGCTATGGGAACTCGTCTCTCCTTTAGCACCGCTTTCCACCCTCAGTCAAGTGGTCAAGTGGAACGCGTCAACCAAATTCTAGAAGACATGCTTCGAGCCTCTGTTATCTCGTTCGGAATGGACTGGGAGAAGTGCCTTCCATTTGCCGAATTCGCTTACAACAACAGCTATCAATCTAGCTTGGGTAAAGCCCCTTTTGAAGTTCTCTATGGACGACGATGTCGAACACCCCTTAACTGGTCAGAGACCGGGGAAAGACAATTCTTTGGCCCGGATATGATTCAGGAAGCAGAAGAACAAGTTCGTATCATTCGTGAAAAGTTGAAAACAGCCCAATCCCGTCAAAAGAGTCAATATGACCGAAAGCATAAGGCTATGACTTTCGAGGTTGACGAGAAGGCTTATCTTCGGGTCACCCTTTTGAAGGGAACCCATCGTTTCGGTATCAAAGGCAAATTGGCTCCTCGTTACATTGGACCTTTTCGCATTCTTGCCAAACGAGGAGAAGTTGCCTACCAATTGGAACTACCTCCGCACCTCTCCAGAGTTCACGATGTCTTCCACGTTTCTCAACTCAGGCGTTGCTTCTCGGATCCTATCCGTGAAGTGGACCACGAAACGCTTGATCTCCGAGATGATCTTACATATCGAGAGTACCCCATTCGTATCCTCGATCAAGCCGAGCGTACCACCCGACGTCATAATATCAAGTTTCTCAAGGTTCAATGGTCGCACCATTCTGAAGATGAAGCAACTTGGGAAAGGGAGGATCGTCTTCGACTCGAGTATCCCGCCTTCTTCTCGGAGGAACCCAAATCTCGGGACGAGATTTTTTTGAGTGGGGGTGAGTTGTCACACCCTAGCTAGTCATGCATTAGAGTGTTGCATCATGTTTACTCATTCATCAGAAACTTGAAATGGGGATGACAGAACCCCCAGTCCCCTCTGAACCCAACTAGGGTTTACTAAAATAATTTTCAATGAACCTGAAATGCCCTTCTAAAATGCCCATCATTTTTGCCTTGGTTCAGAACCTCTGCCAAAAGTGGTGCACATTTTTCTAGGCCATCCTAGGGTTTTTGAATTAAATCATAGATATTTGAATTTGGGCATTTAAAATAATATAAAATATTTAAATGCTCAAATATCTCCAAACTAAAATGTTTCATGTTGGAAATAATCCAACTATGGACCAGGAGTAGTTTGGTGATTTTTGGAGTTGCCTAGGTATTTTATTTAACTCAACAAAGTTGCAGGTACATTAAATAAAAACAGAAAACAGAAAATAAAAAAAGGGAGTAGACTTACCTGGACCTACCTGCCCAGCCCAGCCGGCCCAGCACTGTGCTGGCCCATGCCAGCCAGCTGCTTCCCCTTGCCAGAGCAGGCAGGGAGGTGAGCATGGCGCGCCCGAGCTCGCCACGCACCACCCAGCCTCTCTGCATCGCCCTGGTCGCCGTTGCGCCGCGTGGATCGTCTTCTGGTCGTCGCCCCGACCTCGCCGACACCCCATTCACTCTCCCCCGGCTCTCCCTCGCTCTCTCTCCCGCCGACCGAACACCACCGTCGCCGCCGTTCGCCATAGCCACCATCTCCGGCCACCCCTCGCTCCTCTGACCAGCTCAGGAGCTCCGCCTCGACTCCCTCTTCCTCCCCACCGCTCCACGGGTCCCCGGAAGCCCTGCATCGCCGCCACGTCGCCGTTCCCCTCTTCGGACTCCGACCACCGTCGCCGTCAAATTCGTCGTCTCCGGCGCGTCCCCGAGCCCGCTTCGACGCCCACTGCAACCGCGGTGAGCCCCCGGAGCGTTTCCCCCTTCTTCCCTGGTCTCCCCCGACCTCTAGGCCCTAGCCCCACCTCGACCGAGAGCTCCACGCCGCCGGCGATGTCGCCGTCGTGGCCACGGTCGCCGTAGCGCCCAACCGAGCACACCATCGTGCTCCACACATCACCAGGAGCACGTAGAACGCACCAACGCCTCCCCAAACCCCCTGCAACACTGATCCCAACCGCACCCGAACTCCGGCCGCCGCTGCCGAGCTCGCCGCCGTCGACTTCGGCCACCCCGACCCCAACGGGCTCCGCCAAGAGATGCGGGTTGTCCTCAGCTCCACTCCGGTGGCCTCCGCGGTCCATTTGGTGGTCGAAACGACCAAAACCACTCTCGCCGCCGCGCTGATGGTCGCCGCCGGCCAGAACTCCGGCGGGCTGACGTGGCCTAGTTAATTAGTCACTAACCCCCCCACCTACTGACGCTGACAAGTGGGCCCCAGGGCCTAGTCAAAGCTAACCAGCCCGGGTCAACGCGGGATTAGCCCCTGTGTCACTGACGTGTGGACCCCACACGTCAGGTTTGACCCGAGCCAGCCCTGTTGACCTGCTGATGCCACTGTGACGTCAGGCTGACGCAGTAATTGAATTTCTGGATTTAAATTAAATCAGGAAATTCCAGAATATTATTTAAACTTCAAAAATTCATAACTTTTATTCTGTAACTCCAAATTGGACAAATTATATATGAAAAATGATCAGAAAAATCCAATCTATCCATCTGTACTATTTTCATGCATGATCAAACAAGTTAAATTGATGTTTTAATCAGAACAAGAAAAGGCACTTTAAAAGGCCATATTTGAATTTGAAATTTGAATCTTTGATTCAAATTTGTTCAAATCCTTCTGGTTTTAGTTGCATTAGCCCAACACACTCATATTGCCATGTTTCATGCATGCATCATATTGTTGCATATTGTTTGGTGATGTTTGTGTATCGATGTCCTTTGCGACAGGATCTGTCCCCGAGGAGTACCGTGATTACCCTAACGAAGAACCGTATCCGTGCAACGAACCATCAGGCAAGCAACCAACCGTTTGATCATATCGATACAATCCCATGTTCTCGCTCCTGCTCTCTTTTACTGCATTAAGACAACGCGATTCAAACTGCTGTGTGCTACGGTAGTTGAACCCATTTCCTCTGCATGACCTGTCATTGCCACAGTAACTAGATGAAACCCACTAGCATGTGTAGGAGTTGATTGAGCCATATGTATGTGTTGTTCCTACCTTGCTATGCCTGCTATGCTTAGAGTCGTGTCAGGTCTGGTTCATCTGGGTGATGGGCTAGAGTGAAATGATTATGTCGGTAATGAGAGTGGTGTGGTGAACACGATTTGGTAAAGGTATCGATGAGAGGCCATGTAGGAGTACATGGTGGGTTGTTTCATTGAAGCCGACCTTAAGCACTGAGATCTGTATGTGTGATTTAAGATACAGCTACTACCATGCATTGGGCCCGAAACCAATGGACCCTCTCGACTTCTTATTCACCCTAGTTCTCCGTCCAGGAGTTGCAAGTAGTTTCTGGTGTTTGTAGCCTACTGGAGGCCGTGGACAGCGCTGACCGTAGGGGTGGGCTGTGATGCGGTAGGTACGTGGCACGGTGTACCGAATACCCGTTAGGTATCTCGGGAACCCTGTTCACATCGTTCGGGGCCGTATGGGAAACCTCGGCCGGACTCCCTGCGGATGGAACCTGAATAGGCGATAAACCTGGACTGGAAGCTTAGGTGATTAGGTAGGTCGTGGCCGACACCCACGTTGGGCTTCCGCTTGAAGGTTGCCGAGTACATGTCGTGTAAACGACGGTAAGTGGTGAGAGCGTGTATGAAGAAGTACCCCCTGCAGGGTTAACAGGATCTATTCGAATAGCCGCGTCCGCGGTAAAGGACTACTTGGTTGCCTATACAGTTCATAGACAAGTAAATGGAAACTGTTAAAAGCCTCAAGATAAGTGTGAGTGCCGAGGATGGCTCTTCCGTAGGAAGACGGAGGTGGATCCTCGGTAGTGTATTGAAGTGGTGAGTAGTGGACTCGTGTGCGCAAAACAATTTCAACTTGGAGTATCGTAGGATAGCCTAGCCAAGAGTCAAAGCTGGCTTGCTGCAATAACTCCACCAACCCTTCTTGATACTATGCATGTATATAGGATCTGATGTAAGTCTTGCTGAGTACCTTTGTACTCATGTTGCTATAATCTACATTTTTACAGAAGACGCTGCAACCCCTTCTGATGGGTTCTATGTAGACGTTGACATCAACGAGTAGGCTAAAGACCCAGGTGGTGACCCTGAGCTTGTGAAGGACCACGTAGTATAGCTAGGCTTTCCAAGCCTCTTTTATTTTACTAGTTGTCTGTACTCAGACAAGTTACTTCCGCTGCTGGTTTGTATGACTGTATGACTTGTATGTTGGGTCGTGAGACCCGTACCTTGGTGTATGTTATGTATGGCTCCCTGAGCCTTAAATAAAGTACTTGTGTCGTAGAGTCATGTTGTGATGCTTCGTTGTATTGCACATATCGAGCATATTGTGTGTATGATTGAAATGCTTGGTATGTGTGGGATCTGACTATCTAGTTGTTTATCTTTTGTAGCCTCTCTTACCGGGAAATGTCTCCTAGTGTTACCGCTGAGCCATGGTAGCTTGCTACTGCTCTGGAACACTTAGGCTGGCCGGCATGTGTCCTTCTTCGTTCCTGTGTCTGTCCCTTCGGGGAAATGTCACGCTTTGAGTACCGGAGTCCTGTTAGCCCGCTACAGCCCGGTTTACCGGAGTCCTGCTAGCCCAGTGCTACAGCCCGGACCCACTTGCTGATGACCGACACGTTCGAAGCTGGGTCATGGATGCCTGTCCCTGTAAGTCTGTGCCACTTTGGGTTTACGACTAGTCATGTCAGCCCGGGCTCTTTATCATATGGATGCTAGCGACACTATCATATACGTGAGCCAAAAGGCGCAAACGGTCCCGGGCAAAGGTAAGGCGACACCCGTGGGAATACCGTGCGTGAGGCCGCAAAGTGATATGAAGTGTTACCGGCTAGATCGATGTGACATCGAGTCGGGGTCCTGACACCTTTCCCATCCTAAGGTAGCTTCTTGCGCGCTAAAGGGGACCTCTTGAGCATCGCGCCCCAGGAGCTCTTACTAGACCTCGGGCCGCTCACCTCCTGGCCTTGACCACGGCATCGCGACTTGGCATACCAGTGACGGCTGCAGCCTGCCTAGGGATAGGGACCTATCGGCATAGAGCACCAAGCTGCCGCGGGGTTGGAAAGGGGAGACCGAGCCTTAGTAGGACACACGCTCGCAAGTTTTCACAATAAAAATAATATCGACAAAAGACATTACAGACATTTCACACACACCCATGGGGTCCGTTTTGATTCCACGCAGTGAACAAAAGGAAGGGAATTCCTAGGAGCTCTAACTACACACGCCGGACATTGTCGATGCCATCATCAACAGTGGGCCATGGGAGGCCGGTGCCAACCCCATCCAGATCAGCGACGACGGCGGCCGGACGCGGCGGCCTTGCTCCGGGCCCGGCGAGAGCTTGGGAGCACATAGCTGTCGTCGCTTGCCTCCGGAGTCCCAGCGAGCTCAGGAGAGTCGCTGGACCACCAGGAGTCACCGCTGTCGCTGGAAGAGCTGCGGGCGAGGCCAGCGGCAGGCCCGGCGCCAGCCGCTATGCCGTCCTGGCGACCCCCTTCAGGGGAGCACTCCAAGCGGCGGCCTTCCTCATCGAAGACCTTGAAGAACAGCGTGGAGGCACCATCGTACTCGAATTGGATGGCGAGGGCGCCTTCCGCACGGCAGACTCGAGCGACCTCGCCCCAGCCACGAGTCATGAAGATCCTCCCGGAGGAGACGGCTTCAACCTCTGCACCAATCGCCGAGGCGTCACAGTCGGCGTGCTGCAGCCAAAGCTCGAGAGGGGCCCTCGGCGGCATCTCGGCGGAGAGGAACTGCGGGAAGTGAATCCAAGTGCGCGGAGGCATCACCGCCCACAGCACGAATTCGCACAAGGAGTCCATGGCATGGACCCCTGGGAAGGCGGCGTGCGTCACCGCGGCACGGAGACCATGGCCCAGGAGCGGGCGGTGGCGCTCGTCGCCGCTCCCTCCAGAACCCTCAGCTTGGGCATACAAGGGCAACGGATACCCGGGAGGTGGCCGCTCGTACCATGGCCGCAACAGTTCCGGCCTCATGATGATGTCGCGATGATGAGACATCCTCTTCTTCGGCGGAAGTGGTTCGGGCTCATCAAGGGGCGTCTTGCCCTTTTTTGTGGCCGAGAACCTCCGTACCGACGCCATGACCAAGGCAGCAAGCAGTGGAACGAGGAAGAAGGAGCGGGAGAAGCAAAGGAGGGGATGGGTTACGGGGCCTCCGCCCCACACTTCCCATTTATAGCCAAGGGGAGGCGAACCGCCGGCCTCCACGATCTAAGGTAATAATCATCTTTTTCTGCATGCAGCAAGAACTCGTCAAGTCGGGCAGTTGCCGAGGCAGCATGGAGAAGCGGGGACGCCCACGTCCAATCAGTCGCCACGCGCCAACCATGGTCGCAGGCTGTTGGGGCCCGCGGCGCTCCGCACTTGCCCTTTGGCTTTGCCTTGAAGCTGAGTCTGAGCGCGCCTTGGGCCCGGGGGCTACTGTCTGCGGCCCGCGGCCCGCGGCATGGCTCCACCAGTGACCCTGTACGGCTGTACGTCTCCAACCTATCTATAATTTTTGAATGTTCCATGCTATTATATTGTCTGTTTTGGATGCTAATGGGCTTATTTATACACTTTTATATTATTTTTGGGACTAACCTGCTAACCCAAGGCCTAGTGCAAATTCATGTTTTTTGCCTATTTCAATATCAAACGGAATGATACCTTTGGCAGAGTTATTTTTGGAACAAATGTGATCCAAGGGACTTGGAGTAGACGTCAAGAAAGAAACCAGGTGGCCATGAGGCATGGAGGCGCGCCTGCCCCACTGGGCGCCCCCCACCCTCGTGGGCCCCTCGCAGCTCCACCGACCTACTTCTTCCTCCTATATATATCCATATACCCCGAAAACATCCAGGAGTACCACGAAACCCTATTTCCACTGCCACAAGCTTCTGTACCCAAGAGATCCCATCTTGGGGCCTTTTCCGGAGCTCCGCCGGAGGGGGAATCAATCACGGAGGGCTTCTCCATCAACACCATAGCCTCTCCGATGATGTGTGAGTAGTTTACCACAAACCTTCGGGTCCATAGTTACTAGCTAGATGGCTTCTTCTCTCTCTTTGGATCTCAACACAAAGTTTTCCTCGATCTTCTTGGAGATCTATTCGATGTAATTCTTTTTGCGGTGTGTTTGTCGAGATCCGATGAATTGTGGGTTTATGATCAAGTTTATCTATGAAAAATATTTGATTATCTTTTATGTATGATTGGTTATCTTTGCAAGTCTCTTCGAATTACCGGTTTAGTTTGGCCTACTAGATTGATCTTTATTGCAATGGGAGAAGTGCTTAGCTTTGGGTTCAATCTTGCGGCGTCCTTTCCAAGTGACAGTAGGGGTAGCATGGAACGTATTGTATTGTTGTCATCGAGGATAAAAAGATGGGGTTTATGTCATATTGCTTGAGTTTATCCCTCTATATCATGTCATCTTGCCTAATGTGTTACTCTGTTCTTATGAACTTAATACTCTAGATGCATGCTGGATAGCGGTTGATGTGTGGAGTAATAGTAGTAGATGCAGAATCGTTTCGGTCTACTTGTCGCGGACATGATGCCTATATACATGATCATGCCTAGATATTCTCATAATTATGCACTTTTCTATCAATTGCTCGACAGTAAATTTGTTCACCCACTGTAATACTTATGCTATCTTGAGAGAAGCCACACTAGTGAAACCTATGGCCCCCGGGTCTATCTTTTATCATATAAGTTTCCAATCTATTTGACTTTGCAATCTTTACTTTCAATCTATATCATAAAAATACCAAAAATATTTATCTTATTATTATTATCTCTATCTGATCTCACTCTCGTAAGTGACCGTGAAGGGATTGACAACCCCTTTATCGCGTTGGTTGCGAGGTCATTATTTGTTTGTGTACGTATGAGGGACTTGCGTGTAGTCTCCTAGTGGATTGATACCTTGGTTCTCAAAAACTGAGTGAAATACTTATGCTACTTTGTTGCATCACCCTTTCCTCTTCAAGGGAAAACCAATGCAATGCTCAAGAGGTAGCAAGAAGGATTTTTGGCGCTGTTGACGGGGAGATCTACGCACAAGTCAAGACATACCAAGTACCCATCACAAACTCATATCCCTCGCATTAGATTATTTGCCATTTGCCTCTCGTTTTCCTCTCCCCCACTTCACCCTTGCCGTTTTATTCGCCCCCTTTTCCACTCGCCTCTTTTTCGTTCGCCTCTTTTTGCTTGCCTTTTGTTTGCTTGTGTGTTGGATTGTTTGTCACGATGGCTCAAGATAATACTAAATTGTGTGATTTTTCAAATACCAACAATAATTATTTTATTATCACTCCGATTGCTCCTCTTACCGTTGTTGAATCTTGTGAGATTAATACTGCTTTGCTGAATCTTGTCATGAAAGATCTGTTTTCTGGACTTCCTAGTGAAGATGTCGCTACCCATCTAAACAGCTTTGTTGATTTGTGTGATATGCAAAAGAAGAAAGATGTGGATAATGATATTGTTAAACTAATGCTATTTCCGTTTTCACTTAGAGATCGTGCTAAAACTTGGTTTTCGTCTTTGCCTAAAAATAGTATTGATTCTTGGAACAAGTGCAAAGATGCTTTTATCTCTAAGTATTTTCCTCCTGCTAAGATCATCTACCTTAGAAACGATATTATGAACTTTAAGCAACTAGATCATGAGCATGTTGCACAATCTTGGGAGAGGATAAAATTAATGATTCATAATTGCCCTACACATGGTTTAAATTTGTGGATGATCATACAATTTTCTATGCTGGATTGAATTTTTCTTCTAGAAATCTTTTAGATTCAGCCGCGGGAGGCACTTTTATGGAAATCACTTTAGGAGAATCTACCAAACTCCTAGATAATATTATGGTTAATTATTCTCAATGGCACACCGAAAGATCTACTAGTAAAAAGGTTCATGCTATAGAAGAAATTAATGTTTTGAGTGGAAAGATGGATGAACTTATGAAATTGTTTGCTAATAAGAGTGTTTCTTATGATCCTAATGATATGCCTTTGTCTACTTTGATTGAGAATAATAATTAATCTATGGATGTGAATTTTGTTGGTAGGAACAATTTTGGTAACAACGCGCATAGAGGAAACTTTAATCCTAGGCCCTTTCCTAGTAATTCCTCTAATAATTATGGTAATTCCTACAACAATTCTTATGGAAATTATAATAATATGCCCTCTGATTTTGAATCTAGTATTAAAGAATTTATTAGTTTGCAAAAGAGTTTTAATGCTTTGGTTGAAGAAAAATTGACTAAGATTGATGAGTTGGCTAGGAACATGGATAGAATTTCTCTTGATGTTGATTCTTTCAAACTTAGATCTATTCCACCTAAGCATGATATCAATGAGTCTCTCTAATCCATGATAATTTCCATTGATGAGTGCTAAGAACGAACCGCTAGGATGCGTGCTAAAAAGGATTGCTTTATAAAAGCGTGTTCTTCTAGTTTTGTTGATAATAAGGATGAAGATCTAAAAGTGATTGATGTGTCTCCTATTAAATCCTTGTTTTGCAATATGAATCTTGATAATGATGGGACTGTAGATGAGTCAACTTTAGTTAAAAGGCGTCCAATGATTTGGAGTTTTTAGATCTTGATGCAAAAATTGGTAAAAGTGGGATTGGAGAGGTCAAAACTTTACATAGAAATGAACCCACTATTTTGGATTTCAAGCAATTTAATTATGATAATTGCTCTTTGATAAATTGTATTTTCTTGTTGAAATCCTTGCTAAATTCCCCACATGCTTATAGTCAAAATAAAGCTTTTACCAAACATATCGTTGATGCTTTAATGCAATCTCATGAAGAAAAGCTTGAATTAGAAGTGTCTATCCCTAGGAAACTTCATGATGAGTGGGAACCTACTATTAAAATTAAAATTAAAGATGATGAATGATATGCTTTATGTGATTTGGGTGCTAGCATTTCCACGATTCCAAAAACTTTGTGTGATGTGTTAGGTTTCCGTGAATTTGATGATTGTTCTTTAAATTTGCATCTTGCGGATTCCACTATTAAGAAACCTATGGGAAGGATTAATGATGTTATTATTGTTGTAAATAGGAATTATGTGCCTGTAGATTTCATTGTTCTTGATATTGATTGCAATCCTACATGTCACATTATTCTTGGTAGACCTTTCCTTAGAACGATTGGTGCAATTATTGATATGAAAGAAGAGGATATTAGATTCCAATTTCCATTAAGGAAAGTCATGGAACACTTTCCTAGAAAAAAATTAAATTACCTTATGAATCTATTATGAGAGCCACTTATGGATTGCCTACCAAAGATGATAATACCTAGATCTATTCTTGCTTTTCTGCCTAGCTAGGGGCGTTAAACGATATCGCTTGTTGGGAGGCAACCCAATTTTATTTTTGTTTCATGCTTTTTGGTTATGTTTAGTAATAAATAATTCATATAGCCTCTGTTTAGATGTGGTTTTATGCTTTTAATTAGTGTTTATTCCAAGTAGAACCTTTGGGATGACTTGGGGGAAGTTTTTGCGATCTTGCTGTAAAAAAACAGAAACTTTAGCGCTCATGAGATTTGATGCCATTTTTTACTGGAGAGTGCGATTAGGTCACTACTAGGAAAAGGCCTACTAATGGCGCACCGGTTTTGCCTACTAATGGCGCATCACAGGTGCGCCATTAGTAGCACGCCACTAGTAATTTTTACTAATGGCGCACCACTCATGCGCCATTAGTATCTGGTATACTAATGGCGCACCATCCAGTGCGCCATTAGTATATAACACCATGCGCCATTAGTGTGCCTCCCAGGGGCCACATTTAACCATGTGCTTTGGCACACTAATGGCGCACTTCGGATGGATGCGCCATTAGTATACTTGGCATACTAATGGCGCACTCTGTAGTGATGCGCCATTAGTATGAATATTAGGTTTTTTTTACTTTCTGATTTTTGCACATGTTACAAAATATATTATTTGACAGAATATAGACAGTAGCACACAGCAACAGCAGATTCATCGAATACAATAGAAGATTAGTCTCCGAATACAATTCATCATATTAGTCTCCGAATTCAAAAGACCGAACAAAGATAAAACATTACAAGTCTCGAGACCGCGAGTATCGAGTTTTTCGAAGTAATACTAATCCTAACAAGTCCTACTAATCATCATCATACAACTTCTACTCGTTATTCATAATAAGTCATACGATCATCATCTTGATAGTCTTCGAACCAACCCTACTTAATTGTTCTTAGCACATGATCATCAGTATTAGACAGGACCTAAATACCCTATTTAAGCTAAAATAGCATAAAACAATATAGACCCTGACTCTCCATTATGGAGAATGGAGATCATCCTGTCTCCAATTCTTGCGCTTCGCTTCCTTTTGCTTCCAAGAAGCTCCTTACGACTGTCCATACATTTTTCCCATCCTTTGATTTTCATGTCTCCACTTCTTTTAGAAATCTCGTATGGACAGTTGAGATTCGTAGGACGACCTGGCTGTATGTTCAAAACATTAACACTACCTTTCAGATACATCATATGAGGCACACAATTCTCTGGGATTATCTGTTGAAAAACATAGTAATAACTTCATAGTTAGCAATGATGTACTAGTTTTAGAACTATGCAAAAGATGCACGGATGTCGTAATAGTAAAAATCTTACCAGGGTATCTCCATGGTAGTTACCGTAGTTGAACACATGCACTAGTGGCACGTATTTACCATAATGTTGAGGAGTTTGATTGTAGACATTGTAATTCTCAATGTCAGTACGAAATCCGACCAAATGATTTTTCTCCTTGTAAGTTGTTAATTCGGAGCCATCGGTGTAGTGGGTTTTCTCTACCATCTCCAGCACATTCTTTGAACAATAAAAATAAGCTGTCAATGGAAATAAGCTGTCAACTATTTTGAAATAAACAATATAAATTAGCTAATAACTACGTTTGAGAAGCTCACATAGCGGTAGAACTGGAGGCGTATCAACAAGGACCCAAATGTCCATATTGTCTTGGTTGATGTCAGGATTACCAAGATCCATGGTGATAAGCATACCCTCATCAAAACCATACATCTTGCAAAATGCTTCCCAATTTTTGCAACCAAAATGGGTTACGCTCTCAGAATTATATAGATTTACTTCAAAGTCCACATCGTGATGAGTCCTTAGGTGAATTTTCTTTGTTTTAGAAATTTCATGGACTTCAAAATCCATCCTCTCCAAGACATAGTGTCTTGCATGGCATGGGATAAGCTATACTCGAATTGTAAAAGATGAAAATTACACGTTGAAATAGTTGAAGTCATGCTTAATTATGAAAATAACACTTGTCGTCGTTGTGTACCGTTTCAACTTCGAAGGTCTCCTCGAGCTTAATGCTGAAGCGCCGATCATCGTCCAGGTGAGGCATGTCGCACAGACCTCGATCGTCGTGGCACCAGTCGCACTCCGCCGAGAGACTATCGTCGTCTCTTTCATCGTCCGATGATGATGAAGACATATCCTACGTTCATAATTCAAAACTACATCATTTAGGGTTTGTCGACACCGAGGCATCCTAAAAGCTAAGCTTTTATCATTTAGGGTTTATCAACGTTGAGGCACCCTAAAAGCCTAAGCTTTCATCATTTAGGTTCTTATCGACACCGAGGCACCCTAAAAGCCAAGGTTTTATCATTTAGGGTTTGTCGACGTCGAGGCACCCTAAAAGCCTAAGCTTTCATCATTTAGGTTTTGTCGATGTCGAGGCACCCTAAAAGCCTAAGCGTACATCATTTAGGTTCTCATCGACACCGAGGCACCCTATAGAAGAGAAGTTAAGTTTTCATCATTTAGGGTTTATCAATGCCGAGGCACCCTAGGTTGGGCCTAATCACTTGGCACTAATCACTTGGCTCTATTGCCACCTATGTTGGGTTTATCATCTAGGGTTTATCGATGCTAACAAGAATTCTAAGTTGGGCCTAATCACTTGGCTCTATTGCCACCTATAGTTTAATGCAGCAAGAATGGCGGGGCAGTTGATCCTACTTAATTAAGTACTAAGATACCACGGCCCATGCATTAGTAGCAAGTACCCCATATGTCCGATTTTTAGCAAAGTCATGCTAAAATTCACGGAAAATTTCAGCATGACCTTTGCTGAAAATAAGACATATGGAGTACCCGAATTTTCCGGAACGGAAGTTAATCGACATTCCGGCAAACTCAAGGGCCTCTCAGGGTACCTGCAAAATCATCACGACACGATGGTCGGAGACAAAACCCAGCAAACTAGCACCACAATGTGCCTCTACTTTCATATGGATGAAAAGGCCACAGACCATATGGTCCTCTGCTTTCATATGGACAAAAATCAGCTCAACTATGTGAGCTTCCATTCCATATCTAATAGGTCACCCAACAAAAAATCATGAATAGTTTTAGCTGGAAAAAAAATCATGGATTGTTGTTAACTGAAAATTAGTGAAAGAAATTGTTGCTGATCATGGATTACTGTTAATTAAAATTAGAGCATCTGGCTTGTCTTATCATGTTCACTAAGTCCACAAAAATGAATAGGTTCAGTAAACTTGAAGTACTCAACACTAAACATGGTTCAGAGCTCACTACACTACACTACATCGTGCAATGGTTCAGACCTCACTACACTAGAGCAAGCTCACTACACTACACTACACATGCTTAAACTCTGAACATAAACAAACACCAGCAATGCAATATGTAAACTACCTCTGTTTCTAGGCAACAAGAGTTATCATCAATGCTTTTGAGTTTATTAAGTACCTTCAGTTCTGTGTTTTAAATGTCAAAAGAGCTTCACAGAATCTTGAATCCTCCAAATCACTCTTAACAGTTCTGCATTGCACAAAGGCAGCAATGAGCCAATGATATCAGTAGCAATAATAGGTGCTTACATTCTCATAACGTCAGTATTAGTTAACCAAAATTCAACCTACAGAGTTCTAGTACAGTGAGTAACTCCCAATTCTTTTAATAGAAGCACAATTAACAACACAACTAGGGAGTCTAGGACAATGCCACCAGATAGAATTTGAAGGAAAAACGTTCTTCCAGAACCTTCAAGCCACAACCATACATAGAGTGGCTGATCATATAAGCTATATTTAAATAAACATCAACTAAACTTGATGATAAGAAAAACTACAATCACATTGATACAAACTAGAGCATATAGCAATAGTAAATTGCTGCTCCATATAGCAATAGTAATGCACCTAATCAACATTGTAGAGCATCCTGTTACAAACTAGTTTTGATCCTGCAAATTAATGGGGAGGAAGAACTAGGGAGGGAGCGAATGGTAATGGTTCAGAGAAGAACAATAGTAATGCTCCATATAGCAATAGTAATGCTCCATATGTTCTGATCCATATAGCAAGAAGAACTAGGGAGGGAGGGAATGGGGAGGAAGGGTGGAGAGGGAGGAAGGAGGAGAGGTACCTGGGCGGGCGTGGCCAGTCGCCGGAGGGGTCGGGGTCGGGGTCGGCGGCGGCGTCGAAGGGGTGGCTCGAGGGCGTCCGAGCTCGTCCGGGTCCTCGTAGTTGAAGAGCAAGACGACGGCTGTCCTCCTGGGCGCCTCGGTTGGTCGTGGGGAGGCCGGCGGCCACGTGCTTCGCGGGTCGGGGGGTGCGGGGGCGGCGGCGCGGGGGAGCGAGGGCGGCGGCGCGGGGGAGCCGGAGCGGGTGTGGCGAGGGATGGAAGGGGATCTGGCAAGGGAGAGGGAAGGAGGTATCGAGTGAAGGGCCGGGTATCCAGCTATAGAGGGGGGAATGTTAGTAATGGCGCACCGTCGAGGGGTGCGCCATAAAAACACTCATAGCAATGGCGCACCATTCTCTGGTGCGCCATTAGTAACTTTTTTTTCTGATAGCAATGGCGCACCCTCCTTTGGTGCGCCATTAGTAACTTCTTTTTTTCAAATTTGTTTTTTATCAAATTTGTTATTTTCATGAGGACTAGAACAAAATATATCATCAAATATCATCAAATTTGTTTTTTTAATATCATCAAATTTGTTTTTATTTTTAATTGAAAATATTATCAAAAAGCGGGGGAGGGTGCGGGGTGTCGGCGGCCGCGGTGGAGCGGGCCGGGGGAGGGTGTGCAGGGG